>NC_068358.1:53801111-53848611 GCF_020536995.1 Dreissena polymorpha | reverse complement strand
CGCAAATGGTCCCAAAAAAAACATGGCAGCCAGGGGGTTGGGGCAGTTTTCCTTATGAGACTAGAGAGAAACCTTGTGATCGAACACTTTAGAAGTCACATTTTTATGCCCTGTTTCAAAGAAAAGGGGGCATATAGTGATCTGACTGTCCGTCTGTCTGTTTGTTCGTCTTTCCGTCACACTTTGCGTTCAGGTTTAAAAAATGCTCATAACTTCTATGTCCCTTGAGATATAACCATCATATTTGGTATGCACAAGTATAAGGACAAGGCCTTTCCATGCGCACACATTTTTTTTACCCCTGTGACCTTGACCTTGAACTTAGGGTCCGCATTTAGGTTTCGAAATCTGCGTTTAGGTTTCAAAAAATTCTCATAACTTCTATGTCCCTTGAGATATAAGCTTCATATTTGGTATGCATGTGTATATGAACAAGGCCTTTCCATACGCACACACATTTTTACCCCTGTGACCTTGACCTTGAGCTTAGGGTCTGCGTTTAGGTTTCGAAATCGGCGTTTAGGTTTAAAAAATGCTCTTAACTTCTATGTCCCGTGAGATATAACCTTCATATTTGGTATGCATGTGTATATGGACAAGGCCTTTCCATACGCACACAAATTTTGACCCCTGTGACCTTGACCTTGAACTTAGGGTCCGCGTTTAGGTTTCGAAATCTGCGTTTAGGTTTCGAAAAATGCTCATAACTTCTATGTCCCTTAAGATATAACCTTCATATTTGGTATGCATGTGTATATGGACAAGGTCTTTCCATACGCACACAAATTTTGACCCCTGTGACCTTGACCTTGAAGATAGGGTCCGCGTTTAGGTTTCGAAATCTGCGTTTAGGTTTTGAAAAATTCTCATAACTTCTATGTCCATTGTGTTTATGGACAAGGCCTTTCCATAGGCACAGAAATTTTGACCCCTGTGACCTTGACCTTGAAGATAGGGTCCGTGGTTAGGTTTCGAAATCTGCGTTTAGGTTTTGAAAAAAGCTCATAACTTCTATCAAGCCTTTATAGGGGGCATAAGTCATCCTATGGTGACAGCTTTTGTTTGCCTAATCATCGTGAAACTTAGTCAATACATTGGTTTTATTGATTTCTCGGACAAGTTGGAAAATGGCTCAGATCGGTGAAACACACTTTTTAGCTCACCTGATTGCTCAGGTGAGGTTTTAGGATTGGTCTTTGTCCGCCGTCCGTAAACACTCTAGCTATCACATTTCTCAAGCATTCTTTATCAAAGTTGCTGAAAGATCTCCGTCAAGTTTGATAATGAGCAAAATCAATAAATTAATGCCATAATTATTGCCATAATTATTGCCCTTAGATTGTTCAAATTTTCATTATATTAAACCAAATCCATGTAAACACTCTAGAGGTCACAATTTTGTTTCAGATTTTATGAATCTTGGTCATCATATTTATTTTTGTAAGCAAATTTTGATGTTTGGTAAGGGGGGTCAACTAAAATATGGGTAACCTGGTCAAATCTTACAAAAACAAAAACACTCCATAAGCCAGTGTTTTGGTTCAATAATGATGAAACTCATACATGCCATAATTTTTCAGACCAATTCCGGGACATTGAATTAAATTGTCCGGGACTTTTGCCGATTTTCCGGGACATGTATAAAATGTAGCAATATTAATAGACATATGCATTTTGGTACGTTTTTTTGTTTCGCATCGTTAATTGCAAAAGTTCGAAAACCTATCCGAAATACACTTGATCTTTTAACGTCAAATTAAACATTACTACTTCTGTTACTTGATACAAGCCACGTGTTTTCAGTGTAAGCGTTCTAAACATAGATGGTGACGTCACTGCGTTATTGTTATTAAGACCGGTGTGTAACTCGTAGTTGTTGATACGTCTTTATTCATTTATAACATTTATATAATAAAAAATACAACACTAAAGTACCGTTAGATCGTCAACTCAAATCAATTCACAATACATACAACCAATCACAATAAAACAAATACAACAAAACAGTACCGGTATACTTCTTTGTCCGTTAAACGTGCGAACATAAACTGCTTTTTTTTTTTACTCAGCGATGTTGGACTTCAGATGTGTGAATAACTATCCTTTGCCCTTACGCAGCGGGAAATAGTGACGTAGTAGAGTAAAGTCCATTAACAACTACATTATACAATGCCGCCTTTTCGGTTTTACCGCGAACGTGAGACAATCGACATGATAACAGGACCCCTGTTAATTGATCAATTTTGACACGTAGTGTAGTCTGCACGTCTGCCTATTTGGGTAGGCATTGTCATGGAGACGCTGCAGATATACACAGATTCGAGGTGCAGTTAAGCATAAGATAAGGCACATGTATATATGGATTTTGTAAATTCCGGGACATTTGACAGATTTCCGGGACAGCGGGACAAGTTCTTCATTTCCGGGACTGTCCCGGACAATCCGGGACGTATGGCGTGTATGTGAAACTTGACCAGGATGTTTGTCTGGACAATATCTATGTAAAGTTTGACATTTGGTAAAGATTGAATAAACTGACTCCTCTCAGGTGAGTGAACTAGGGCCATCTTGGCCCTCTTGTTGAAGAGTCTTTTTCATTGTATTATCTTTGGATCTTTTGACAGATAAAGCATTACCAGAAACATGCTCAAGTTCCCATAGCAATGGGCATGATGACCACACCCTGGTAACCCCACCTATTGAGTCCACTCAACTCTCCAACCAGGATGCATCTAGCCGCCTGGTATGCACCAACCACAAAGGAAACTCACTAGAGGTAGGAGTATCATAATCAAGGAAACTCACTAGAGGTAGGAGTATCATAATCAAGGAAACTCACTAGAGGTAGGAGTATCATAATCAAGGAAACTCACTAGAGGTAGGAGTATCATAATCAAGGAAACTCACTAGAGGTAGGAGTATCATAATCAAGGAAACTCACTAGAGGTAGGAGTATCATAATCAAGGAAACTCACTAGAGGTAGGAGTATCATAATCAAGGAAACTCACTAGAGGTAGGAGTATCATAATCAAGGAAACTCACTAGAGGTAGGAGTATCATAATCAAGGAAACTCACTAGAGGTAGGCGTATCATAATCAAGGAAACTCACTAGAGGTAGGAGTATCATAATCAAGGAAACTCACTAGAGGTAGGAGTATCATAATCTTTCCCAACATCATTGTAGGGATGCATTTACCCATGGCAGCCAAAACTTTCCCAACATCATTGTAGGGATGCATTAACCTATGGCAGACAAAAAATGTATTATGTCATATGATGCCAAGAGCTACACTGTCTCCCTATAAAGTCAATCAAGGTCTCCTGGTCTCATTATGACTGAGTATACTGATGCAGAAGCATGTCAGGAGCAATAAATGTTCGGATATATTTACATGTCTTCAGGCTTATGATGCATATCTTATCTCTAGTTGGAGTCTGAAAGTTTGTCCCCAGCTTTAATACTTGACCAAACACCATAAAATGTAAGATAACCAACTTATTTTCACCATAAATTGTTGAGTTATAGCCCTTTAAATATCTTAAATTGATTTGAAAAGGCAATTTTTGCTAGATGTCTTATTCTTTATTACAGTTTACAAACAATGTACAGCTATCACTGAACATACAGTTATGATATCTTGCTCAAATTAGTAAATGAACCAAACATGAATAGATAAAGCAAAGTTATGGGCCTTGGTTGATAGGAATTTGGTATTTTTAAAAATTCTGCTGTGTTTCCAACATATTCATCAAGGTCAGTGCCATGTAAATATTGGTTAGCTATACATAACTAATATATACATATATTAACATGGTACTGACATTTGTGCATGAATATAATAAGCAATGTTCAAAGAATGAATATTTTTTATACTGAAAGCGATTTTAATCCATTAAAGTGTTACTTCAGTCAGTAAACTGTTGCGGTATCTATAAATAGTGCACAAACAAAACTGAAGTTAAATTCAGGAAACAATTCAGTTGTTAAATGGATGCTTATGGGGTTCTCAAGTAACATGTCAATGTTGTTAATCTATACAATAAATGATTCTTTTAACTAAAATGATAATCATTTCTCTCATTGATTATCATTTTTCTCAGCAATAGTTTTGTATAGAATTGTAAGTATCCTTCGTTCAATTTCAGTTCTTCTGCACCGCTTGTGACACTGGCATATGTTCTGAGTGTACCACAAGTGAACACGCTGGCCACACTGTGGCCCCATTATCGGAGGCAATTGAGGAACACCGCTCTTCTCTCTCTGACCTTATTTTAGGGGCCAAAGAACAAATTCCTCTTCTTCAGGAGGCTATAAATAGTATCACGGAAATAACGCAATCACTTGTGAGCCAAAATGAGGTGGCTGAAGCAAAAGTTACGGAGACATTTGATGAGATTGTAAAACTCATGAATGAACGAAAGGAAACACTTTTGAAAGATTTGAACCAATTGTATAATAAAAAACATGAAGTTTTGACAACTCAAAAGGAAAACCTTGAAAATGTGATTTCAAGAATAAACACTTGCTGTGCATTTACAGAAGATACTCTTTCAAGTGGGAGTGATAGTGAAATATTGTTGGTAAAGAAGGAAATGTGCCATAAGCTTCATGATCTGAGCACAAACCTGATTAGGAAGGAGCCAGAAGAAAATGAGTTCATATCGTTTGATAATTCCCAGTGTCAAGGTTTGAAGAAATCAATTGGAAACATGGGATACATACGGAATAACAGTGCAGTGGCATTTAATTCTGTTGCTACAGGAGAAGGTTTGCGACATGCTGTAGTCAATAAGCCAGCAATTATAGCTATTACCACAAAGGACCGCAAGGGAGATCTAGTCAAAATAGGACAATCAGTTATAGACTCTGAGCTTACTGCTTCAAATGGAGATCGTATTATTCCAGCAATAACCGACCAACAAAATGGGACATATGAATTGGTGTATTTATTACCAAGAGAAGACAACTATAACATGTATATAAAGCTGTTTGGTCGCCATATCAAAGGTTCTCCCTTTAAAGTGAAGGCAGTGAATGCCTGCATTGATGGACAACAAGACACTGCCTCCAACACTTCAAAAATTCCAAGAACTGTTGCTGTGAAACAGAAAGGCACCAAACGACCTTCAAGTTCAAGGTCAGGCTCAAATAGAAAGAGCCATTTAATTGAAGATGACCTATTGTGGAAAGCAGGTGTCAAAGGACGAAATAAAGGGGAGTTTACCAATCCTCAAGGTGTTTGTTGCACAGAAAGTAGAATACTAGTTGCCGATAGTAACAATCAAGTTGCCCAGGTGTTCACCTTTTCGGGCGAGTGCAAATTAAAGTTTGGTTCTGCAGGTCGAGTGGCGGGGAAACTTCAGAGACCTACTGGAGTAGCTGCTACTCTAAATGGAAATTTCCTTGTAGCTGATTATGATAACAAGTGGATTAATATATTTGCTCCTGACGGTAGATATCTAAATAAAATTGGAACTGGCAAATTGTTGGGTCCAAAGGGTATTGCTGTGGACAAAAATGGACATATTGTTGTAGTGGACAATAAAGCCAGTGCTGTGTTTATATTTCAGCCCAATGGTAAACTTGTGACCAAGTTTGGTTCCCGTGGTAATAGTGAATCTCAGTTTGCTGGTCCCCACTATGTAGCTGTGAATGCCGTCAATGATATTATCGTGTCTGATTTCCACAATCACTGTATAAAAGTGTTTGACTGTGAGGGCACGTTTCTGTTTGGGTTTGGCTCAAATGGAGAAGGCAATGGTCAGTTTAACGCGCCAACAGGCGTTGCTGTGGATGAGTATGGAAACATTTTGGTTGCTGACTGGGGAAACTCCAGAATACAGGTAGGCTAGTGTGATATAGGAGTGATTTTATTTTTTACTGCGTATCTGTCCTCAATATGACTGAGTCTTCACAACCAAGGCAACTTCTAAGCATGTTTAACTACCGGTTCTTATTTTTGTTATCCACTCAAATGGCACAATTTACAGTTACTCTTGTAAATATGTACAATTTTCGACTTTAACTATCAGTCATTTATCACACCTTTTTTTACTTCATAAAAGTACATTTATGTTTTCCTTATATAATTAATGTATATTTGCTTTCTGAATGGGCTGTTAATTTTGTGAATCCAAGTAAGTGCATGCCTTCTAAATGGAACAATATTTTCTGTAGGTTGACAAACTTGCAATCAGAGAATGGAATATTTTTAAGTTTTGAAGTAAATATAAGCATCATTCAAGAGGCTATTAAGGGCTGGACGTGAAACCATTATGTCTGTTCACTGTTTAAATATTTGATACAATAGTTTCATGACCAGCACTTTCAATGTGTTTTCAAGCATGGAGTAATTTAATGATCATTTCATGGCATATATGCTTTTAAATTCATCAGTTTATAGCAAAATGTAGTTGCAAACACCATTGTTACAAATTAAATAGGATTTCAACTGCAGTTTATATATGTATTCCATAAATACATGAGTAATTATTATACATGTAATATATAGAGAATAACAGGTTACTGCCTGATCGTTTTGTAATATATCAGGAGAGGCTTTGAATAAAATAATGGCGAGGCTTGCCGATATCAATGTGGTGGTATGATAAATAAATATCATTGGCAGTTGAGTGTTATAGTTAATACTTCAGCAAGAGGAGAGTGATGCAAACCAAGACCAAGTGTATAATTATTATGTTTCAATGTTATGTAATATTGAAAAAATGCTTGGATGGTAATGATATTTTACAAGGGGAAATAGAATGTATAATATATAAAATGTAGGTAACATGTTGCCATCCTATTTCAGGTGTTCGACAGCAATGGCTCATTCCTGAGCTACGTGAACACGTCTGCTGATCCATTGTACGGGCCACAGGGTCTAGCTGTTTCCCCTGAAGGTACAGTCGTTGTTGCCGACTCTGGCAACCACTGCATCAAAGTCTACAAGTACCTGCAATAAGGAATACTGGATGCTGAATACTAACCACATTAGAGATGGCTGTTTTATGTGGAGTGTGGCTTATGATGCACCCAAGGATTAGAAGGCATTAAGCATTCCTTTTGCCCATCCGTCTGTACGCCTGCACTTCCTGATGCTTGTATTTTACACCCCTCTTTAACTACTGGGTGGATCTGGCTCAAACTTGCACAGTTGAATGACTTTATGAGATGATTGTAAATAAACAATTTGGGTTGCAACATTGTTAGAATTAGAAATATTTGACTGTGTTCCTCAATATAATATATAGTTCCATATGTTTGTGCTTTTAACTATTCTTTTATTACAGTGTGGTTTTCACTTAACCTGCACAGTAGAATGACCTTAATTTGTTAGTGATTTTTCAAAATGGAATTATGGCCGTGTCAAGTTTTTCAGAATTATGCACTTGTTTCCTTTTAGTTATATACTACATAGGTCCAAACTTTTTGTGTTTTCAGCTCTTCTAACTTTCAATTTGGAGAATAATACTCAAACTTTCACAGTTGAAAGACCTTTTTGTGTAAACGATTGTTAAAAACAATTTAAATTGGGACCAGTTTTAAGTGAATTATGATCCTTTGTCTTTTTGTCCACAATAGAATATATAGTTGCTTTGTTTTTTTCAAAGCATGTGTTGTGTAGTGTATAGTTCTAGTTTTCACTGATTCTAGCCATTGTGTTCAAGACTTCAAATACATTCAAGAAATAAACACTGGACACAGAAAGGAACATTATTTGTCATTTAAAAGAGTTTCATTCTGTATTATACCATCAACTGTTTTCTGAAATGTGTGAACTGTTCTTAATTTCATGAAATTTAATTATTATAATGGCAAATATTGTAATTGTGTTTGTAATATCTCACAATAGATATATCAATGTCGAGAAAGCTCATGTTTATGCCCTTTGTGAAATTGCTGTATTTGCTTGTATTTTGTCTCTCTTTAAAGTTATATATTCACATGCTTGGCTTAAGTATATTCCATTTGACTTCATAGACTAAGCGGTGACATTTATGTTAATTTCAAGAAGAAACTGTGTTAGATATTCTTAATGGTTTATGAGAAACACATCTCAAAAAGGTTGTCAGATCATTGTTAGCTGATTTTTCTGTTTGCCATTTTATGTGGTGATATTGTATGTTGACAGCATTTGTAATACATTTTGATCATTCCACTTGTGAATGTGACAATTTGTTGCTGTTTTAATTCTTTGAAGTGATCAAGTGCAAAGGTCTTGTTATTTGTTAGCAACATTCCATGTATTGGGCATGTGCTAAATGTAATTGAGAGATTATTATGCCTTCTGGTGAAGCTTGTATTGTTATTGGAATAAAACACTGTTGCCATGTAATTGTGCTTATCTTCTGAATCACAAAGAAATTGTTGTCCAGCTCATGTTTGCCCATCAGAAAAAATATGTACACATTATTAAAGTCTATGTTTGACAGATCATTATGTGAACCAGGAATGTTGCAACAGCACTGAAAGAAACAATGTGAATGGACAGTTATGGCTTATTTCTTGACACATTATCATAACATTAGCAGTTGTCTCCCATTTGGTTATGAAAACATTTAATTTAGTTGCCATTTAATTTTGTGTTTAAAAAAATCTAACGACCAAATATGTTTGAAAATATATGCTCTGGGAATAATAACACATCTGAATGCTGCATAAATTAGTGTGAGTACGAAGGGACACAACTGTGGTGGACTTTCTTTTTTTTAACACATCATAAAGATCTCCCCTAAAATGACGTTTTGCAATTGTTATATTTTGTTTAATTTCTGTTAGATGTCAGAAAACATGAAGAAAAAGTGCAGAGTACAAATACCAGAGTACAAGTTTTTATGTGCCTGTTGTTAAAAATAAAGGACATGCTATGGATATCTTGAGCGTGCGTGTGGTGGGAAATATCTCTCTGGCGAAAAATTGTGTGCAGCATTAATGGATTTTCATATAACCATAAGAGATCAGCATGATGAGAGGGACTCACATGATCAAGTTCTGTAGGTCCAAGGTTAGGGTCAAAATTAAAAGTCAAAGGCAAAATTTAGGAAAATTGTTCTAGCCACTTTGTCTGGAGGATAACTTTGTCAAACATGTATTGATTGTCATATAACCTGTCATAAATAATCTGCATGGTGAGGTGGAATGTAGCACTCAAAACCAGGTCCTATGGTTTAGGGGCAAGGTCGAAATGTAAAATTTAAGGTCAATTGTAGGAAACTTGTACTTGATATTTTGTGACAAGTATAACTAAATCAAGTACAGGTTGATTTTTTAACTTGGCATAAGTGATCAGCATGTTAGACAGAGTTTGGAATGCAAGAACCATATCCTTAGGTTCAAGAGCAAGGTCAAAATGCAAGGTCAAAGGTCAAATTTTAGTATTTTTTAAGAACATTGATGGATTTTCATACAAACAATTTAGATGATGTATAAGTGTATTGCACATGTTGTAGGCAATCTCTCCGCAAAGAAGTAAATCAAGTTGTGTTTTCTTTTATATTTGCTGCTCAAATGTTTAATTATCTGTACACATTTGCAATATGTGCTCTATTTTGTATTGTGTCAATGAATAAATATGTAGCTGCATACAAATTCTTGTATGAGTTTTCCATAAGTGAGCAGCATGGAGAGACGTTTACTGGTAGTCACTTGCAAAACCAGGGGCCGTTTCATAAACGATCGTACGACAACTTTAACTTAGAGAATTTTGTAATCTTAATAAGTAGACGAACTAATTCCCCATGCTCGTCAAATATATACAGCGCTTGAGATGCCAATGTAGTTAATTAAGCGCTGAAAATGTATAATCATATGATATGGACTTTAGCAATTATGTATCTTCAAAAAATGTATCGTATCATAAATGTGTACTACGATGTTTATTGAAAGGGTCCCAAGATCCCTTGGTCCAAGGTCAGAATTCCAGATTAAAGGTCAAATTTCGGAAATGTGTACATGTACTTGGCACTATTTAACCAATATGTTATATGAAGTATTACAAACTAAGAAGACATTTTCAAATATCATAAATTAATGCAATCACTGTTAATAAAAGATGTACATACACAAATTTTTGTTAAAACTTTATGATAAAACACATTTTGCAGAAGTTTTTCCCTGGAGTAAAAGTCTAACGCTTAAACCACTCGGCCGGCCGTGCTCATGGAGAAATGATGTATTTTATACTTTATATAAGCAATCCTTGTATCACAAAATATAACAACAAAACTCGCCAAATTATTCAATCATTTCGCGTTGCAACGCTTTATAATTTTCAGGTTTTTAAATCGTTAAAAGATGCGTATAATGGATATTTTAGAGAATGGTAAATGTTCAGTATGACTGTTTCCTCAAATATCATAACTACAACGAAAATTTGCGAATCTGGAACAATTCGTTTAAATTTGGTCAATTTACCAAAACGTGAAAAGGTCCCTTTAATGGGCCAGCTTTGAAATCACCAAATGGAAACTAAAGCCGAACCGCTAGCAATATTATCACCGAGTTCCAACTGCTTCTCTTGCTAAACATTCTATATAGCGAGTTCTGGTAAATATTTTAATGGTTTAATTGTCGATGTTCGCTGACCTATCGAAATTGGGGAAGATAATAACAAGAAATATCTTTAAAAAAGATATACGGCGTTGATTGTGGTTGAAGTTGGTGAATGATAAAGAGTTCAATAAATGAGATCAAAGATAGCGAATGTCTTTTTCTGTGCAGTTCGATCTTAGCTGCATCACACGAAGTACGGGATGTTACGCGGAGTTTTCGCGGCTTATTTTACATTATTACATATTGCTGGTCATAAACCTATAGATACAAAACGGAAAACCAAAAGAAGAATGGAAGTGAAATTAAAACATATGAGTCAACCGGCCACACGCGAAGAATCCGTACATATTTTGAATATTTATACGCACGCTCTTCAACAAACCTGTTTTAGTGGTTTGTCGGGCATTGCTATTTGATTCGATTATTAACAGTATCGAGAATCATCGCGATCATGCTTAATACATTAATCAATATGGTGGAATAATTCTTGTTAAATTAATCAAAAATAATAATGTATCATGTTATTGTTGAAAACACAATAAGAATCTATTATTGACATACCATAATTATATCGCTGAATATCTTCATTTAACATGTTTCTGGTCTAAAGAAAATTCCAGTTCACCTAGTTCACGCGATAGCGTCTATATTATATAACGATTATTTTACTGGCCGCGAACTGACCCTGATACCTTGCGGGTTGGAATGCAATGCATTAAAGTTAGGCCACGCTCCACTGCTGGAACGACGGCTTGTTTAAAACTTTATACTTCTACATGTTAAATGTTCTATTTCGAAAAAAAATTAAAATGGTTTGGCCAATACGAATATCAGGATAGCGAAAAACGATACTTTTATGAACTTAAATATACTAGTACACAGACAGGAACATGGAAGTAATTACTAAATATGAGAACATAGCCTATAAGTACAAACGCTCTGGCGCTGGCAATCCTCTGAAAATAAAAGGTGCACGCACAAACTGTAATGATGTCGAGGGTTGAGTGTAAAACTGTTCTATCTATCAAGCCTTTTCAAAGAGATAAAATTGTTTCATGCTGAACACTCAGTAAAACAGTGTTACAAAGACGCGGTCATGTTTCTAATGTTCCGGTGGTACGCTCAAATCAGCCAATGGATAAATGAAGTGTATTGATTTGTGTCTAGCCGCTGGAAATTTTATTTTAAAAGTGACGTTAAACAGCTATGCCGAAAAAACCACAACAGAGATTTACAATTATTTTGATATAATCTTTTTATTTATGATCCAGTCACTTTCCGACTTTAACTTGTATTCAAGAGTGATATAAAATTAAAGAATATTTTCATATAAATCTTTTTTAAATCAATCATAAAGACAAGATTTTCAAGATGTTGATAAATCTAAATAGCACAATACACACGGTGATAAGGCGATTACCACAAGTATTCCGCTCACCGTCAAAAGTGTATACTCCTGACAAGAGCACCGTATCCTTATGTCGAAAAGATACATGGCGGACGAAGCAATATCAAGTAAGTTGGTGACAAAATGTTTTATTATAAGACCCTGCAAAATGATTGCCACTTGCGAAGCACTCCATCGAATTTCTGAACCAATATGTCGTCTATTTAAAAGTTTACCAGTCATGAAATATTTAGCATGAGTTTGAAAAAGTGTTTACAAAAAGTCGTGTCGCGCTCGACACCATTCTTACATGTTGTGAGAAAAATGTAATAATCAGATGAGTGTCGATGTGTCAGACCTGATGTGACGGACTTCAATTATTGTATATATATATATATATATATATATATATATATTAAGAACATGCCATACGAACCTGTATGTTTTAATATCTGTTGAAGGCCTAATGTTTTGGCGAAAACATGCATCACTTACATAAATATCGATGCACCGCGCAACACTGATTATAAACACCGTATTTATATTCCGTGTCACTGAAATTTTTGGCACCGCTAACTTCTGCACATGGTTTCAAATGTTAAGCTAGAACGAGCCATAGTGGGCTGAATTTTTTTACGATAATCTTCCATTTATCAAAGTTACATGTCCCAGAATTGATTTTGAAAATGATGGCATGCTTGCACCAAAAACGGTTCACCGGGATCGATTGTCTTGCTTTCCAGTACGTGGAGGGCACATGTTTAAGTCTCATGTTTCAATTTATCTATATTGTTGTGGTAAAATACAATCATTATTGATAATTATTATTTATTGATTTCAGATTTATAATCCGTAAAAAGATCTCCAGCTACGATTGTCTTGCTTTCCAGTACGTGGAGGGCACATGTTTAAGTCTCATGCTTCAATTTATCTATATTGTTGTGGTAAAATACAATCATTATTGATAATTATTATTTATTTTATTTCAGATTTATAATCCGTAAAAAGATCTCCAGCTACGATTGTCTTGCTTTCCAGTACGTGGAGGGCACATGTTTAAGTCTCATGCTTCAATTTATCTATATTGTTGTGGTAAAATACAATCATTATTGATAATTATTATTTATTGATTTCAGATTTATAATCCTTAAAAAGATCTCCAGCTACGATTATGGAAAGGTATAAGCAAATGTTGGTGTAAAACTAACCGAAGGAAATAATAAATTTAGTTACCGGTATGTATAGAGTGTACAAAGTGATGTTGCATTGGTTAAATTTACTGAAATATGAATTTGGTGTTTGTGGCCAAAACCAAAGATATATACCAAAGATGTTCTCGACTACTAATATAAGAAACAAAGGTTTTACAATTATAAAAAAAAACTTTTTTGAGACTGTCTAAAGAAGCTTGTGCGTGCAAGTCTCCATAGATAAGACATTACAGCGCGGTCCGTTTTAACGAGATGTAAAGGGTTCGAATCATATATAGTTATATCCGTCAAGTATAAAAATAAACAATTGAAAACCAAATATTTTCAAAGTACATTGTAATACTGCTGCTTTGAAACCGGTTGTACACTTGTTTACGTCTCTTGCCTCTGAAAGAAAAAATATCAGAATAAAGCGGTGCCAAAATATCATAAAAATGCGGTGCTTTTACGGACATTGTTGAGCGGTGTTCATATTTCTATAATGTCAGTGTTGAGCGGTGCATACTTGCTAACACGTGTTAATGTAAATAAATCACAGTCATATTTAATAAAGCATGCCCTAATGTGTTGTAAATTGATTCTTCTACCATAAAATATCGTTTAACAAAAAAATCTTTCATTTAAAATGTTTAAAATCTGCAAAAAAAACACGATTTTTTTCGCGTCATGAAAGTCACTTCTTTCACGACATGCTCAAAATGTTTTCACTATTTTGAAGTTAAAAGCGACTCAATTTTGATGCGGTAAACGGCAATTAGATGTAAAGTATATACTTCGTTTGATGCAATATCTTTTTATTACCAACTTACCTTCTTTTCTCGTTTTTATGCCCCCGGATCGAAAGATCGGGGGTATATTGTTTTTGGCCTGTCTGTCATTGTATGTGTCCGTGTGTGTGTGTGTGTGTGTGTGTGTGTGTGTCCCAAAACTTTAACCAAAACTTTAACCTTCTTCATAACTTTTGCAATATTGAACGTAGCAACTTGTTATTTGGCATGCATGTGTACCTCATGGAGCTGCACATTTTGAGTGGTGAAAGGTCAAGGTCATTCTTCAAAGTCAAAGGTAAAAATAAATAAATTCAAAGCGGCGCATTAGGGGGCATTGTGTTTTTGACAAACACATCTCTTGTTTTTCTTTCATTTCTGGACTCGCCAAAAAGTTTGCGGCCATATTTTTGACAGAAGGATACGGTGCTCTTGTCAGAAGTTTATAATTTCGACAGTGAGCGGAAAAGTTGTGGTATTCGCCCTATCACCGTGATACATGGTATTATGTATTATTCAAACGACAAAGAGACCCTATTAGCGATGCTTTTGTTAGGGATGTCACTGCTTGGCCGATTAAATTATAATTCTGAGTGCACTGTTTAAATTGAGTCTATAAGATGCGATTGATAAGATACGAATAACTTAATGGCATTTATGCTAATTAGCTTAACAAGACATTGAAAAGAGACAATAATGACGCCCCTTTGGAATCAATTGTATAAGTTCTGTAGATGGCCGGTTTTGCGATTGTTTTATTTTAGAGAACAACGCGCACTCGGTGACTGTTGGTTATATTGCGAAATTTAATTTGAATATGATTAAACTGGGTTTATCATATTTATACGATCTATGAATTATTATAACATAATCAATCAATAAAGTAGCTTTTGCCATCCACACGGTACAAGTTAGCTTTAATGTGAATCACCGTAGTGCTTCAACAACTTTGTGCTTTAAAACACTTCGTCCAAAAAACGTACCTCATTTGAAAGCAAATATATACATTGTCAATGAAACAAAATAAAAAGGTAACGATGTAAGGATGAAAGCAGATTTAAAATAATTGTAATTACATGTATTGATCCTCTTGCTTATTAATTCAGGTTGTTCCAGGTTAACGAACGGTAATTGGGGAACAAATTGAGATATTATGATATTGCGTTCAATAACGGATAATTGATAGATGGAAACATTGTTCGAGTTCATATACTGTAATTGTTTAAACCAAGGTGATCTTGAATTATCATAGACTCAACAAAATAAAGACTAATGAGCAAACAACATACACAATGCCGGAAAAGAATATATATTTTACAATCGTTGCGTGCATTCAAGAAAACTAGAAATAATTGAGCCAATGCAAATATTGCATCCGCTTTGAAACTGTTTGATTGATTGGATGCGGGTGTGCTATATAATGGTAACCACAGTTTTCAATAGCCATTTACATTTTCCTTTCATGCAGTAGCTAAGTGTCTATAAGCAGTCATGTGCAAAAGCCGCTGTTGCTCCCTAGTGATAATCAGTGTGTTGCTATGTTACTTTCTGTACCACGGCAACACGGTAGACGGGCAAAGAACACTTCAGACGTGCACCTTCAAAAAAGTGGATCTGAACTCTGTCTGCGTGAACGTTTTGTCGTCCTCCGAGCAGAACAGCATTTCCCACTGTCTTCTAAAATGTGACAAAACCTGCTTCGCGGTCACTTTCGAAGCTTCAACAGGGACATGCTCCTTGTGTTCGATACAAGGACTGGCGGTTTCGGAGAACTCGACCGGCGTTGCATTTTCAAAGGTAGAAACAAACTTTTTTTGCCGCCACTTTTATTACGTCTTAAAGTAAGCGTACTCAGTCGGATGAAATACATTTTTGAGCTTATTTAGGTTTGTTTAACCCATTTATGCCTAGTAGACTCTCCCATTCTTCTAAATTGGATCAATTTATTTCCAAAATTAGGGATGTCTAGTATATTTAATTCTATATTTAGAATATTTCTTACAGAAATTCCTTTAAGCAAACGTCATCTAGGTCTGCGCTGTTTGCAAAGGCTTTTTTTCTAGACGCTAGGCATAAATGGGTTAAAAAAAATACGTAAAAACACAATGCGTCAAAAGCAATTTCAGTATTCTCAATAGCAAGGAGGATTAACATATAGGAGCATGTAATTTATTAAAACCGTTCCATCATGGTCGTCTTCACCAACTACTAGCACATCATTTGTCATTTCAGTTATTTAGTATAATATTTGTAGTTGTCGTTGCCTTCGTTGAATAAATCAAATATTTATAGAAATAGACGCAGTGTAAGTTACTTAATTTACTATGTTATATTTTTTTGCAGTTGCAAAAAGAGACGGCACGAAACTTCATAATTATAGATGATGGATTCTTGAACTGGACACAGGCCGAGGCTCATTGCAACGCCAAGCATAAGGGTCTGGCGATCATAAGTAACAAAATCGAACTAGATAATGTTCAACGGATGTTAATCGAAAGCTGGTCGCGGATAAGAGGATTGAAGCTAGGCGGATTGTGGATAGGCGGAGTGAGGATCAATAACACGTTCGTATGGGCAAGTCATGACAACGGATATATTCCAATGTCTTGGTTTCACTGGCGCTCAGGGGAACCTACCTGGAACGAACAGGAGACCTGCGTGTTGATCAAGGACGCACGGGCCGAATGGTACGATGCGGGATGTTCCACGAACCTACCTTTTATTTGTAACAAATAGTGAACACAAAACATCGCTTGATTGCAGGAACCTGCCGTAGGTGAATAACAAAAGCGAGCATTTTGCTGATTATTGCGTCATAAATAAACAGTCCATATTCGGCGAAGCGTTGTTTTTCATTTAATATAGTTCATGTATATCACATATACGTTAAATTTACAAATACAGCAGAGTTTTTTAGACACAGCGCTAAGGTGCAAATCAAATGCATTTCATCTCAATATTAATTTCTATGCCGATTGTATTTTTAATTAATTAAAAAATGTCGATATATTTATGAACATAAATAGAGAGCAATGCTCACTCAATGATGTCATTTAAATCAACGTTGTATACATGTATTAACATACACTGTCAACCTATTTCTAGACCGGTCTCAATTTTATCAATTTCATTCACGAATATAAAAGGTGCACGTATGTAAGACAGTCTCGCATTTATACCAATGATTTCAGTTTTGTCTATTAAAGGGGCCTTTTCACGTATTGGTAAATTGACAAAATTACAAAAATTTGTGCCAGGTTCGCAAATTTTCGTTTTAGTTATGATATTTGTGAAGAAATAGTAATGCTGAACATTTACCATGCTCTAAAATATCCATTATATGTATCTTTTGACGATTTGAAACGTTGAAAATTATAAAGCGTTGCAACGCGAAACGATTGAAAAATTTGGAAAGTTCTGTTGTTGTAGTTACATTTGGAAAACTACGAGGATTGCTTATATAAGTAAAAAAATACATCCGCTCATAGCATCAGCACGGATGGTCGAGTGGTCTAAGCGGGAGACATTTTACTCCAAGACTCCAGGGGTTAGTGGTTCGATTCTAATTGCGGGTTACTTTGTTTTCCTTTTAAAAAAATGTATTCTTGTGTTTTTACTATTCGAGAGGCCAAATAACAATTTTTAAACTTAGTGAGAATGTTTATATTGACAATATCTAGACCGTCTTTGAACATTTGTAACGTTTATCTGAAAACCTTGTTACCACACTGGGCCAAGTGTGCATCTTGTTTACGAGCGCCTAAAACTAGTTCTGCAAGTCAATTCTTAATTAAACCATTTTGCCACTTGAGAGTTTAATTGATGGCTCACCAGGTCAAGTATTTTACCTTAAACTCCGTTGGGCGCTTCGGAGCCATCGGTGTACTCAAGCGTTAACGATTTTGACCGTCTGTGGAAACTTTATCATTACTTAATAAAAAGAGAAGCCTTGTTTCTCTAATCAAAATGCAAATATTCCAAATTGTTGTCAACCATTTACTATTGAATCAATTCTATATTCATTATTTTTCGTTTTGCCTTTAATTGATCACATATGGCATTAAATGTTGCCCATGTTTTAGAGCAGTACCCGTAAATCTCGCTCCTTATTTGGGCTTTAATTTTCAGAGAAGTCGGGCTGCTTATGGTTGAACGCCGTTGCCATTCTTCCGCGAAAGGTCACTTCTAGACACAATTTACCATTCTTTCAGGATTCATATCTGGCATTATGTATTGAATACCTCTTTTGTATCGTAATTTCCAATAACATTACATGATTATTCTGTTCAAGTATTAATTAATGTAGGGCTTGGTATAAGACACAGTTCGCGGAAAATGATAGAACGCCCAACGTGTAAAATATTGATTTACATTGATATAGCATTCAGTTTGGGAATAGTTTTCAATAGATAACATTTGGCGCGTTAAACTATTGTAATTGTTCAAACAAAAATATTGTTTAGTTTGCGTGGGCTGAATAGAATAAACGACACTAATTACAAAATTCAGACCTTACAATTCTGCGGAAAATTATTAGTTTAATACATTTGCTTTATTTAAAGAAACTAAATATGAAAACGGTAAACGCGAATCATCTACTCAAATACTCATATATTGATGTTTTCAATTATATGAAATAGAGTTATTATTGCATACACATTCACATAATTTCTTTGGTGTCTTATTTAGTTTCTAAAACCCAGGACAACAGTGGAAAACAGAAGTGAATATTATTATGATGGTATTTCTGTGAGAGAAAGCCCTCATAAAATACAGACTAAGCCCTTCAAATACACCCCGTCGATTGAGTTAATGAAACCCATGATACTTGTTCTAATGAAATCAACATAACAGCATGATGACAGAAGTCCGATTAAGACGACGCAAGGTGTGAAAATTCAGTGTAATATTGTGTTGCAAATAAGTACTATCAAGTTACTCAAGCAAAAGACTTGACTCGAACAAATAAAATCACAATAAACTAAAACATGATATTGGATCCTTGACCACATGTTTGGTATAAGTCCTAATACGACGTAGTGCAGAACTAGGTCTGAAGTCCCGTTTGCAAAATTGGGTTGAGAGATTTTCTCACTTGATCAGAGTTAATTAGTCCTTGTACATGATAAATCACCGAGGTGCTTGTCCGTCACACTGCCAGGTGCCTCAAAATACTAAACTCCAACATGGCCGCCGACGGCCATGTTGAAAAAGAAAAAAATATTGCATTTTGGAGTAAAATCAAATGTTTTACCTCTTAATTATGTAGTTTTTGGTAAGAACTCAGTTATGTGAGGCCTTTATAAAATAGGAGGGAAATTGATCCGGAAAGTTCAAGTACAAGCTCATATGATACATCAACGACCTTGAGTTGACCTTAGACAGTAAAAGCCTGTATATAAACTTTAATGTGACAAATTTTGACGTAATTTATCCAATTAAAATATTGTTGTGCACGTTTTAAGTAATATTGGCACATTTAGATAATTTACGTATGTTGTACTCACAGACAAGTGACTAGTCATTTAAATATTTTCACATTCGGTCGAAAAATACTACAGTGAGCGTCCCGCTAAAACCCAAATGCAGATGGTATGAAAATGTGATAATCGACCAAACCCCTTACCAAGCAAACCTGTGATATTTGTTCAACGTTGGCTCAAAGCCAAACCGACGAAACACTATTTGATGTAGGGAAGATATTGAGCCAATGTCATATGTTGGTTAGTAATCACTGAGTCATCCCCAGTCCTAGGGACAGGCTAACGTGCTTACACCTTATTACATGTGGAATTATAGCAAAAATGCACACAACTCATCAACATGAAATCATTCTCATTTTAATATGTTTCAAAATACTTTGTTTCACATAGATAACATACAATTCCAAAGGTAGACATTTCAAGACAGGTTTCCACAAGGTGATTTGTCCACTTTACCATGTCAAAATGTGATGCAAAGCACCCCAGCAGCATGGCAAGGTAAACGTCGAGTATCGCACTTTTCTGTACACTTGCACACTATCAGCAAGCTCCGTGGCAAAGGCTTCAGGCACTTTGTGGGCAACAGCATGCCAAGGTGCTCCTGCCATCCACCATGTATAACTGGTTCCAGCCGTGTCTCGAGACCATCAATATTTATAAGCAGTTTAAATGTCCTATGTATTAGGAGGGCTCCTCTACGAATATGTCCTTCGATTACACTGCTTGTAGGAGGTAGGCAATCAAGTCTAGCACAAGCACTGGTATAGTTCTCAAGTCGGCGATGGTAAAATGTTTCCGCAGTTTTCGTCGATCTGGCCCCTGCCCATACGCGTACCAGATACTTTTTTGCTAATGCTTCATCCTGCTCTGACAAGGTATCTGTCGCTCCAAAATTCATTAAGAGCTGTACCGGGTCAGAGGTAACAGCTGCATGCTATTACCATTGTCTTTGCCAGCGGTGTCCCAAGTCGAGAAATTGCCTGATACAACGGAAGCATTCTCACTAGTACCATACTGCTGCCATATTTCTTTCATACCGAGTGCCTGAAAATATGGAATGAAGTGAAGCAATAATGCAAAGCTGTCGGTGTCGTTGGACATCACAACAACTCTTTGACACTGTTTGATACGAGCAGCCCCTGAACATGAGCCACTACCCTGGCATCGACCTCCTCAATCCAGTTTATCACTTAAGGAATGACTTCATTACCAAACTTAATTGCTGGAAGAGCTTCATTGTCAGAGACAACTGAATTTGCAATGATAGGGTTGGCACAGACGTCATCGCACACTATATCCCTTACCAATAGTTGAAGATTACGCTTATTTTCATCGGATGCCCAGAATTTATTAAGTTGTTGTGGGATTGGTGTGTCTATGCTCATGTCAATAATTGCAATACCTGTTGCTTCGTCTCTGCGCCGCAACCGTTTACCTTCCTTTAAAGACATTTCAACGTATGAGTCTAGTACAAGATGAATGAACTCTGGCCCCTCATGTGTGCTTGACACTGAGTTGATGACAGCATTGATTGCATCACTCAGAGTGAAACATTGTGCAAGTGGCATCTGTTGCATCTTAGACATGAAGTCCACGATGACATGAGTGGGAAGAAGAGATTCCCGACTCCATTTACTGATGTCCAGTCTAGATTCAATCTCCCCAATATGTTTTGACTTCATAACATGGGCTAGGAGGTCAACATCAAATAATGAAAATGAAGAAATCAAATCATGGGATAATATCTGCTTGAGAGACATGCCTCGATCCTTTGCAATGTCCATGCTCCTCTGTGCATCTTATGACATTCGCATGTTGGTGGTTAGAAGATTGAGGAGCCTGGTGATAGACCCTATCGCATGGAACAAAAGCTCAAATTCTGCTACTGCACCAGCATTGGATGTCTCTCCTACAACATAGTGACCTCCTGGACCCTTTGATACTCTCTGAATAGTCTGCTCTACTTTCATATCACCTGCAACACTGCACAACCAGCCTGGGCGGTTCCGAACAACCCAATCACCAATGGAAAAGCGCCGATAAAGCTAAGGATGTGTGAACTCCATTACCTTTATTTGTTCAAGGTACCATGAACCATAACGAAAATAGTTAATGCAGTCATATTCAGCAAATATTTGCATGGAATCTTCAATGGTAGCTTCATGCAGATTCCAGTTTCCTTCTGTATATGAGACTATCGCATTTTTGACGTTGGACATTAACTGCAACCAAACACCAAAGAATTGGCAAAGCTCAAACTTAGCCTCACATTCTTTCTGAAACTCAAGACAGACTTGAACAAGCATGTTTTGCAGTTCTTCATCTGCTCCAGGACTGGGTATGTAGCCACGTCCTTATGTGTCCAAAAAGCTTACCACTCAAGTTTATGAATAAAGTCCTCCACCACCAGCATACCAGTGAGGGCCCATACATAATGGCTGCCGTTCAACACTGTCTCTATCATACCTGGTCCAAAGACCCCACATTCGATCAATGCGTCATCTAGGCCAGAGCATTGCAGAAATTTGCCCTGTCATCTTAGCAGAACACGGGTACAATGGATAGGGCCCATACAAAGAAAGAGGTCGCTGAACTTGTTCGTCTCGTGTAGGTTAATGTCTGATGCATGAGCAAAAACACCCTCATAACACCATATTGCCAGCGATTCCTGATTTAACTGTCGTCGCACACTCTGAAAATTAGTGACAAAATGTCTGACTGTAGCACGCTCAGTGATGGGTCTTGGTATAACAGGTAGGAAGCCAACACGCATCATCGGCACCACAGCAGAAGAAACAAGCATATGAATAGAGGCCCAGATATGAGGATTTTCTATTTCTGAACCATTGCGCAGAACACTTATAGAAAAAATCACGATTTGTGGCTACATTCCGGGAAGTTTGTGTATCGAGCAACGTAGCCTGCTTAGTTTCAGGATGCAGCAACATACCTTGTGATAAGGCTGGTCTAACTATTGGCTTAAATTAATATGGGGAGGTACCTCTTGACATGGTAGCTTTGTCTTCAGAATTGGATGTGCACGGCTTATTCCTGTAATGGACACTGTGGGTTTGGAAAGAGGCCTATTCACTGTGGCATCTTGAAATACCACTAGGGCAGCATAATTTGAACCTTCGGTACCAGATATTGATGATTTGTCAGCATAGCCCGAGTTGTCCATTTCAGCCATAATGTAGTTCTCTTTGGTGAAAGTACTGGGTATTGGGGTTTCTCCATCTTCTGAGCATTTCACGGTATAGATAGCAAGAAGACTGCGGGAAGATCTGATGGTTTGATAACTTGAACATGCACCAATTCTGTTGAAAGCAGTGCGAAGGCTCCTGCTTCGATTTTTTTTTTAATTGCGTGGCCAAGCATCATATTCATTGGTGTTCCCGTCAAAATACTTTGACTGATGTACACAAGCATCTGGAATAGGCAGTGGAGCTGTGTACTCTTATGGTCTCTCAACCAGGTTTCTGTTTTTTCTTGTGGAGGAGGATATGCCTGTGTTGGTAAAGGACCATGTAATAACTGTTTCTCTGCCTCCTCATGTACCTCATCTTCAAGAGGCTGTAGATGCTCCTCAATGTCATACACACTGCTTTGAAAAAGCTTGTACTAAGGGCCTTTAAAAAGAGCTGGCAAAAACAAAGCCAATTAATAAAACATGGGAACATACTAAATAAACCAAAGTTTATAAAAATTACAGCCAGAAAGCTGTGGTAAACAGACTCACATTTCGCAAAACTATACCGTGACTTTCCTGCTTTTGTAAATAAAATGATCGGATCCGTGTTTGCAATCAAAATGCAATAATAAGCATAAAATTAAATGATTATCTATAAAGTGGAATGGTTCTATTGCATTTTTTTTTATAGATTTTAATACAAATACCATATGCAAATAAACATTTGAAAATTTAAAACTGCATAAATAAGCGTTACATTTTAGTAAAATTGAAGCTGTCAATGCAGCAACTCAACGAATCCACGAATCAAAGGACTGAGCGGTATTAATGAAAAAATGACCTTGTACATGCCGTTTCAAGGTCATTCTGACTTTGAAAAGATACATTGATAACTTAAATTTATCCTACACATTATATTCAGTCAGTATATATATTTATTATAAATGTATATTGTTGTTACGGTAAATAAAAGTAAAAATTGAATTATGTCAATGGCGGCCATCTTTGAATCGATAATAGCAAAAACATGGCATGATGCCAGACAAGCACCTCGTTTTTTTTTGCATGTCTACAAACCAATAAACTCAATTCCACTGAGAAACGCCCTCAACTACATTTTGCAAACGGGTCCACATACGAAGTACAGGACTAACGACGTGACGTATAATATTGCGTTGCAAATAATAACTATAATTTCGCTTTAGGTACTTATAGAAGCACTGCAAATTTAAACATGATATTGGGTCCTTGACCACATGTTGCGAATAGGTCGACACGCAGTTGAGAACCTCGCAGTGTATGTGTGTTTGAGGCTTCTTGTAATTAATATTAATTAAGATGCGTGACTGGGTTTCGTCGCGTCAAAACCGACGAGTAATTAAATACTTGCTCAAAATGTTCATTTCACCATTTATTTTGATGATTCAAATCTGTTTAAAACTGTTTTGAATTGTGCAATTTAAAGCCTACTTCCTGAATATGTTCGCGAATGAGTCATCTTTGATATACTAGTAATAAAACAATACAAAACCAGAACAAACGGCGACTACATATATTTTTATTTAAAAAATGGAGTTAACGGCGAATACATTTGTGTATGTTCATTTATACACTTTTTAAGTCTATCTTTTTTCCGTATTGTCAGAAATGTTTTTTTTTGTTGTTGTTCCAAACAAAACATACAATCCCGGGAAAGATAAACACAGAATCAGATGTGTATGGCCTTCTTGAATTATTTAAAAAATATATAAAATATGTGCTCAGTTGCTCATCAGATGATTTTAAGGAGAAACAAATTTTAAAGCTCAGTCAGTAATTCTAATAAAACAACTCGGAATGCGAATTTAACAAATACAAATTATTGATATTGAATAATGGTTTAGATTCCAATGAGCGATTTGTCTGAAGAGTGGTGGAAGTTTTCAATGAAGCCTATTAAAATCTTAACACTTTAAACATGTGCATTACGAAGAAGATACAAAATAAATTATGTTGATGTTGAAACCATGTCCACAATTATTTGGCGACCTTGCGTTTGGTTGACTGAAAACACTGCGTTTATTTTCTCCTTGCAGACGAACTTAATGTATGATAAGACATTTGACAAATTGTTATTATCTAACTGTGATGCACAACGACCCAAATAAGCTATTTTCTTACCAAGGTCCGTACCTTTGGACAAATCACTCTTGTAATAAACATTCGCACTGAGTCGAATGCATGAGTGCAGACAGTAAAAATGGACGAAGTTCGTTATCCAATACATAACGTTGATCTTTCAGTGCACGAATATTGGCTTCATATTATTATAAATTGATACAAATAGTATACATAATATGAGAATAGGGTAGTGTTATTAGGTGTTTTTTTGTCTTCCTAAGATATTCATTCAACAAGAAGTTGACTTGCACATGGTTTGCGTGCTTACACTTGGTAAATATGTTCTCTTCTAGTAAGTTTGTGCTTATTGGTTTCTTTGGATTTTATAGGAGACGACACATTGTCATAAACTGGAAAATCTATTATAAATGGTAAACCACGTAAATACCAATCCATTAAATTAGAATAGCTCAATGTCACTTCACTTCAGTTCTACATTGGCGGTGAGGTTGCGAAATATAAAACGTGAGTAATGAAGAAAAATTCTTTCGTTTATTATCAAACTAGATATAAAGAAGTTAGTTTCGTATACTTGTGTTACATTTTGAGATCAATACCTTATTAAACGTAGTATCGCCATAAAGAAATCATTTCAATTAATAACTGTAATATTCCTTAAACATTCAAAAAAAAATCCAAATAAATAAACACAATACATACAAATATATTTTGTCGTTTTATCATTGAAAATGTAAATTTTATTTTCGTTTATAATTACTGAGCGTTCTGTTTAATTAAAATTAAAGTGTGCATATCAAAATCATGGATATAAATGCGATTATGTATAATGTTTCCGCGTAAATATTTATTTGTTTATTAAAAAAAATAATGCAGTCCAAGTTGTGAAACAAAGTTTATTCAGTTTTTGTATGTTAGGAATGTTTCATTCACATTACCCATTTACAAAATAACACCAGTTATGTGTACATTTACATTAACTTAATGTGTCTGTACGAGTTATTTTTGGCATGATTTCGGTAGAATAAAAAATATATCGATCCAGCAAAGTGCGTTTACATGCTCTCGTCGATGTTTTTCTTTTTTTGCCTTGGCCCTCTGATGGTTCCTGGTTTTGGCATGTTTCAGTGAATTTATGGAAAAGATCTAGAATAATATCTTATAATCTTGATCGCGATTTGTTCAACTAAATTAATGCTATTAATTGTATCATGCAGCAGAGGTTATTGCGTAAAGCAAATATAATAACTGAGAATGCCCTATAATATAGATATTTATAACTTTTGAAAAGTGATTGCATGTATAGAATAAATACAAATAAAATATAATTTCCTTTCCAATTGTGTGTGTGGTCTTGTACAAATTCTATTTACTAAATGAAATTGATGAAAGTGGAAATGTCATAAAAATAGTCAAATAAGTGGTCTCTTCGAAATCAAGTTATTCTGTTCTGGCAGATTACATATAAATGTATTCCAGAGAACAATGTGCGCCAAATGACTATTCACTCATTTTAGGAAATATTTCATCTACTGCGAGATTTCATTGTGGAAGTGCTCGAAAATGTCGTTTATTATTCAGAAAGCGGTAACGAAGTAAATCAAAGCGCTGAAGGCACTGAAGATGTTCGCTATTGCATAATTTAACACGCAATTCATTTTTCAAAATCAATCGCAAGTTTGAAATGAACACACGCCATTCAACTTTATAAAGTGTGTGTCATAGCGCACGGGTCGAGTTTTGTGTGCACTTTTTATCATCCTTATTATTTCATAGAAATAACTAAGACAAAATAAAAACAACATGCTTTTTGGAAGCTTTGAAAGCATAGAAAGTGTGATGAAAATGGTAATGAGGCTTAATATAAAGAAAATTTGCAGTCACCATCATATTAAAGGAATATTTTTTCTAATATCAAATGACTATCTCACCAAGAATATAAATTCATAATGAAAATTCCGTGTAGAAAACTTTTGATTTTTGACACCATATACAAATTCAAAATATACAATAATCTTCGTATCTTGTATATTGAGGAATAAAAGTATATAAACATTGCTGTTTATGCTTTACTTGTTACCCGAGCAGTTCACACGGTGTCAACAACGCTGACATAAACATAGATATAGAGCACTTATGCGCTTTTAGGCGTAGCTGTTTTACTCAGTTTTTATCTTAGTGACTTTTACATAACGCCAACATGCACGCATGAATATTTTCGAATATTTAATAAGCTGATTCGAGATACAACCTCTGAATTTTTGCTACATCACTGCATATGTGCTCAATTCAAAGGATGTCGCACTGTTCAGTGTAAGGAATTCCGGACTACTCTCTGTATGCTCAAACGACACAAATTGTGGCCCTGTTACAATTACGCGTTACAATCCATCTCGCAGAATTTCACTTTCGCCTCCAAGATGAGAAAACAATCATAAGCAAAATAGTACAGTGTCACGATAAGAGAACATCGTTTAATTATCATACCACAATGTTTGCCGTACTTGGTCAGCACGTCTAGAAGTCATTCCTTAATGTGTGGATAGGCTGCCATCATTAACAAGTTTGCTATTTTGAAATCAATTTTGTATCAAAAAGCATTGTTCTTAAATGTGGCATTTTCAATTCGCAATGAGATTTGTAATGGCCCTCGTCATGCGAAAATGTGTCTTATTCCATATGCGCCAATCATATAAATAGCCCACTCAGCTATCTCTCCTTCTGGTAAGGAGAAACATAACATATTGAGTGATTTTAAAGCGAACCGCATCGCCTATGGCCTGACTGCGCAAAGCACATGTTGGGTTTAACAAACGCTAGCCGAAACGCATAAGACCCATTTTCGCATGACGGCGCTATTGACGTGTGATTTAAATGTGTAGAAAGAAAACTGCGTTTAAATCAAATATAAACATACGATATATTTCGATAGTGAAGAAAGATACTCATAACAAGGCGAATGAGGACACATATGAAGTGCTCTCCCGTAGTATATTTTTTATCTACTCACACTAATGTGTGGTTTGACAATGCTAACACACATTTCATGCGATGAATATGCAGCTTACAACACAACACAATAGTTTAACTTTTGTTAAATCGTATTTATTTATTTAGAAAAGTAAATTGCTAACTTTATTTCAAAGTCAGCGTATACGCCGACTACATTTTTAAAAGATATTTATTGTTATAAATATATTTAATATAATATATTTAGTTGTTTTCGATTTTATCGATTATAAAGCCTTTTCGAGGTTGCCTAAAGTATGCCTGTAGTAATTGATGAACTCATATCCAACTGTCTATGTATTGAGAACTGTGAATATAAACAAGCTAAACCTTCTATTAACCTTCTACTATTGCGTTGCTAGGACCCGTAAATAAAAAAGATCGCCGCTATCTGTTGAGAACCAAAGAACGTTTTCCAGAAATACCCGCTGTAGTAGCATGAACGAGGTTACGAAACAGGTCATTCGTATTATTATTATAAATTGTTTGTTATATTCGGGTTTAGCGATTATGAAACATTTTTTTTTTGTCTATCGTATCGCTGAAGTTATTGTTGAACTTATGTTCAACGTTTTATAAATTGAGAATATAAATAAGCGTCAACTTTTCCCGAATCTTTTAACAGCCTCAATTTACGACCTGTACTACGTCATTGAGTTGTATGTGAGAGCGTTACCTATTGCGTTGTTATCGCCCGTGGACTTTCCTTTGTTTATCGACAGGCGCATCTATTAGCCTCATATCATGAATGCCAAAACACCCGCGAAAAAGAACCACTTGACGAAATAGGACGCTAAACGCAAAAACCATGCGACTACGACTTTTATTATTTAAGAACGCTCCGCAATTCCTTTGAAGCCCGGGCCTTGTGATTGCTATTACGTAAAGAATTGACCTCTAACTGAAGTAAGCAAAGGAAACGTAGCACCTAATTGACCCATTCCTTCTATGTGCGAAGGCAGATTGAATTTAACTAATGTATAATAATACATTATAAAAGTCGTAGTCGCATGGTATTTGCGTTTAGCGTCCTATTTCGTCACGTGGTTCTTTGGTTCTTTTTCGCGGGTGTTTTGGCATTCATGATTTGAGGCTATTTATAGATGCGCCTGTCGATAAACAAAGGAAAGTCCACGGGCGATAACAACGCAATAGGTAACGCTCTCACATACAACTCAATGACGTAGTACAGGTCGTAAATTGAGGCTGTTAAATAGATTCGGGAAAAAGTTGACGCTTATTTATATTCTCAATTTATAAAACGTTGAACATAAGTTCAACAATAACTTCAGCGATACGATAGACAAAAACAAAAAAAATGTTTCATAATCGCTAAACCCGAATATAACAAACAATTTATAATAATAATACGAATGACCTGTTTCGTAACCTCGTTCATGCTACTACAGCGGGTATTTCTGGAAAACGTTATTTGGTTCTCAACAGATAGCGGCGATGTATTTACGGGTGCTAGCAACGCAATAGTTGAAGGTTAGTAGAAGGTTTAGCTTGTTTATATTCACAGTTCTCATTACATAGACAGTTGGATATGACAGGCATACTATAGGCAACCTCGAAAATGCTTTATAATCGCTAAAACCGAAAACAACTAAATATATTATATTAAATATATTTATAACGATAAACATCTTTTTAAAATGTAGTCGGCGTATACGCTGACTTTGAAATAAAGTTAGCAATTTACTTTTCTAAATAAATAAATACGATTTAACAAAAGTTAAACTATTGTGTTGTGTTTTTCACTTGTAAGCTGCATATTCACCGCATGAAATGTGTGTTCGCATTTTCAAACCACACATTAGTGTGAGTAGATAAAAAATATACTACGGGAGAGAACTTCATATGTGTCCTAATATGCCTTGCTATGAGTATCTTTCTTCACTATCGAAATATATCGTATGTTTATATTTGATTTATTTAAACGCAGTTTTCTTTCGACACATTTAAATCACACGTCAATAGCGCCGTCATGCGAAAATGGGTCTTATGCGTTTCGGCAAGCGTTTGTTAAACCCAACATGTGCTTTTGCGCAGTCAGGCCATAGGCGATGCTGTTCGCTTTAAAATCACTCAATATGTTATGTTTCTCCTTACGAGAAGGAGAGATAGCTGAGTGGGCTATTTATATGATGGGCGCATATCGAATAAGACCCATTTTCGCATGACGAGGGTCATTACAAATCTCATTGCGAATTGAGCATGCCACATTTAAGAACTATGCTTAATGATACAAAATTGAATTCAAAATAGCAAGCTTGTTAATAATGGCAGCCTATCCACACATTAAAGGCTCTATAAAGGTGAAGATCCGTAATTATTTACCGATTTTTATATATTTTTTTCATATTTTATTTATAAAGGTTATCAAAAAACAATATATATATATATATGCTATTGGACACTACAATAAAAAATGAGAAATACAACTTGTTTTGAGCTCAAAATAAAGTGTCCTCCAAGTCAATTGTGTTTACAAACAATCAGTTTATTTACATCGCTGTTTACTCGGAAAAGAGAAAGTGAAAGTGACTCAGGTGACCAAAAATATAACGATGATTTTCAACGTTTTCCGGTATCATTCACAAAGTAGGTCTTTTCTAAATGGGTAAAACGTTTGTAGTGATCTAATAAGTTACTTTCTGCTGGTTAAAAGTTGTTTAAAATAGAATTAAAATTTAATTTTCTTTCGGCTATTTTTAGCATGTCACCGCTCTGAGGCTACACATCACGTTAGTTGCAAAAATGTAAACATTTCTTCCAATTATGAAACGGGATTATCTTCCATAATTCTTGACAACGTTGTACCTAAGCTGTTTTATTAGCAGTTTTTATGCAAGAGTAACTGAAATCTGGTAAAAATCAGACCAGTTGATATGCATAATAATTGGATTTGTCACCTTTATAGAGCCGTTAAGGAATGATTTCCAGACGTGCTGACCTAGCTAAAGAAACTTCAGCGTACAGTTTACATAGTATTGACAGACCTGTACGCTGAAGCTAACCCCGTATCGAAAGTCAACCAGAGTCAAAACATATTTATGTCACGCTATAAATCAAAGAAAGCTCATTTTCTTGGATACATTTCTACATATATTGGTGAATGAATATAAAATACTGCATCGGGGATTATTTTAAGGTTCAAATGTTTCAAATGCATCTTACAATATACGAAAATAACTCTCATCAGTCTGAAATTCACAATTTTGACGCCATTGTCGCTTTGTCACGTGACGAATTTTTCATTTCGATACTTTCAGATTGACCTTGACATTATTTGCTGAAATTGTAAAGATTACTTTCGTTTTCTGAAATCTATTATTTGTGATAAACAACTTACGTCTGGTGGATTATAAGACTGATTTCAGTGTGAATCCGGTAGTTTTAAATAATATTTACTTTGAGTTTGTATTTACACTACAATTTGTTTACAAAACAAGCGAGAATAATCTAAAATACCGGGAAATGTCATTCTGAATTTGAAAACACTTGAGCACATGGTATGTTACTAAAAATAGAAATAACGTCATATGACCGTGAAATCTCGGGAGATTCGCATTTCAAGTAAGTCTGTCACATCGCTGTCACATTTTTCTAGATATGTAAAAGCAGAATAGATAAATTTTAAATGTTTAAGATAGTATTTTGTGAAAGACTAAATCAGTTAAATGTAAAAAATGTCAATCTTTCCGATCAAGTGGTTGATTTGGGCCAATAACTGCATTTAAAAGCTGTTTTGGACCGGACTTTGTTAACTGTCAACTTTTCGGGAATTTCTGGTTGACTTTCCTAATGGGGTTGGTCCATAACTATAAAGTCGCGCCAGTCAAAAATCATAAAAAGCGACATTCAAAATTATGGTAGCCAGAACTAGTGCTGACCAAGTACGACAAACATTGTGGTATGATAATTTAACGATTTTCTCTTATCGTGACACTATACTATTTCGCTAATGATTGTTTTCTCATCTTGGAGGCGAAAGTGAAATTCTGGATTGTAACGCGTAATTGTAACAGGGCCACAATTGTGTCGTTTGAGCATACAGAGAGTAGTCCGGAATTCCTTACACTGAACAGTGCTACATCCTTTGAATTGAGCACATACGCAGTGAGGTAGCAAAAATTCAGAGGTTGTATCTCGAATCAGCTTATTAAATATTCGAAAATATTCATGCGTGTCTGTTGGCGTTATGTAAAAGTCACTAAGATGAAAACTGAGTAAAACAGCTACGCCTTAAAGCGCATTAGTGCTCTATACCTATGTTTATGTCAGCGTTGTTGACACCGTGGGAACTGCTCGGGTAACAAGTAAAGCATAAACAGCAATATTTATATACTTTCATTCCTCCATTTACAAGATACGAAGATTATTGTATATTTTGAATTTGTATATGGTGTCAAAAATCAAAAGTTTTGTACACGGAACTTTCATTATGAATTTATATTCTTGGTGAGATAGTCATTTGATATTAGAAAAAATATTCCTTTAATATGATGGTGACTGCAATTTTTCTTTATATTAAGTTCTCATTACCATTTTCATCATTCTTTTTATGCTTTCAGAACTTCCAAAAAGCATGTTGTTTTGATTTTGTCTTAGTTATTTCTATGAAATAATAAGGATGATAAAAAGTGAACACAAAACTAGACCCGTGCGCTATGACACACACTTTATAAAGTTGAATGGCGTGTATTCATTTCAAACTTGCGATTGATTTTGAAAAATGAATTGTGTGTTAAATTATGCAATAGCGAACATCTTCGGTGACTTCAGCGCTTTGATTTAATATTCAGTTTCAGCGATAATGAAACATTTTTATATGTTGTCTATCGTATCCCTGTAATAATTGTTGAACTCGTGGTCAACGTATTATTAATTGAGACCTGTGAATATAAACAAGCGTAACCTTATACTAGTGCGTTATTCTCACCAGGGCTCCCCTTTGTTTATCGCCAGCCTCAGATTTATGAATGAGATGAGCGAAAATACTACGTCACGCAGACGCAGCAGAAAGTGGACTATTTTAATCATTCATAAACAATCTCCTCCGCGACACGTACAATACGATCATTGTTTTTTTTATTCTTTTCTATAAAACACCATTCGAAACTATTGCATTTAACACGATATTAATATAATGTTTCCATTTGTGAATAAACATAATTGGAGAACCCAAACCTCTTGCATAAATTATACAACTCTTTCTTGCGCGGATACGCGTAGTAAGCGGGAATTGGGCTCCTCGTACCTAGGCCGTACCGACCTAAATTTTACACAAAGCACTTTAGACGGTCGCTAAAGCGACCATCTAAAAAGCAGAGAAAAGTGTCGTACAATGGTATATAGTTGTTTAACAGTCGAAAACTCGTTCATATGCGCACAACACGTACACTATTAGAAATCTTAACTATTTTTATAAGATGTGTAAGACACATTGGTACATTTCTGTACACGGTAACGGTGTAAAAACGGGCTTTCTGATTATTATTGAAATGAATATCATGTTATTTCTGGAAACACAAGAAGATGCACTTTCATTGATTTAACATTATGCATTACACACCAGTGTTGATTCAAAATTGACTAAATACACTTGTGTTTTGCACATACTCGTTTTATAGTCGTGCTTATGGTATCCATATCGTCAAAATTGTAAATAGTAAATAGCACATCTGTCTTTATAACAAGTAAAGGATTTGTAAAGAATAAAATGACATGTTAACTCCAAAATGATTTATTAATCTGTTCTAACTATTCGCGGCACAAAAGGTATTTCCGTAGTCTTAGCATAATCCTCAGAGCGTTTGATATATTTACTATCTGAAACTAAGACAACGTGGTTAGACAACATACCAAATTTTAACTCTACATAGGCACAAACGTTTACAGTCTACACTCATTTATACGTAATAAATTATGTTTTAAAAGTGTTTCAAGTATTAAAATAATGTGACGCTCCCAATCTAACTCTTTAAAAATAAAAACTCTCACTAGATTTTAAACAATATATCATTATTTTTGTAATTGTTCTTTCGAAGGACACACTGTGAGAAAATTTACATTTGCAATTTGATACTGATTCACTGTGAGGAATAATGCATATATGTTTCAGATGCATGTTACTTCAATTGTTACCAAACTAAAACATTCACCGTTTAACTGTAAACTGTTATCGCTAACATGTAAATGGTGATATAATAATTAGAATGTTTTATTATGCTTATTATGGCGTCTATTTCAAATTAAACAAAACACTTACTTAAACATCATAACAAGGAATTCTGGATCAGCAGACAATTTATTGCAAAAGTCAATGCTGAGAACTCCGTTGATAGTAGATGCATCACGATTGCATAACGAGGATGACTTACGTAAATTACCGCTACATCGCACAATCTGTCCGATATGCACGAGTCATACAAAAGCAGACATATTCTTATTGTTACGTCGTTGAAGAACTTAAATGTCTTCTAAGAAGAATATTGCTGACCGACGCAAGGTCACACTATCATGCCTATGACACCAACGACAATCAAATATCGATATAAAAGTGCGCAGCACGATCACCACTATGATAAGGACGACACCTGCGACGACACTAACAATAGTCGCGTCCCTGTGGATTGTAAAAAATATAATCAACGATTAATTATAAATATTTTTCTATATTTTCTTCTTTCTTCTATGGGTTTTGGAACTTCCCGCCTCCTGGCGGCCGTGTGTTTCAACGGAACAGAACCATTTAAAAACTAGTTTGATATATTGTTTTGAAAACATGTTCTTACAAAGTTTCATAAAGATTGAACCAAAAATGTGACTTTTTGAGTGTACACACTAATTCAAGGATTCATTTCATATGTATAAAAAAACTGCCCGATCCCGTGGCGGCCATGATTTTCATCAAACTAGATCCATTTGCGTAATCGCTTGAAATTTTATTAGAACAATTCATCGTACAAAGTATCATTATAATTGAACATAATATAGGACTTCTAGATAGTTCACAACATATTTTTTTTTTTACTTTGGTGTAGCTACCTTGTTTTTACTTCACGTTTATCACTTTGATACACGGCCTTGATATTTGGACAAATTTTCTGACCCAGGTTCATGGGATTGAAATAAATTAAATGGCCTCCAGAGTATTCACCAAGTAAATGTTAACAACCGACGCACTAATTTTGATGCACTACGCACGACGTATCACAGAAAATGGCGTTCGCAAAAGCTCAAAATAAACACGCTATGTTTAGGTGAGATACACATTTAAACATTTGTTGCACAAGCAGATCATTATTATAACGAGATTACTTTTTTTAATGTTAAGCAATAGATTACCGCACACTTCCACACGGTATACACGCACATGACAAACACAAAGCCCAATCGTTTAAACTTGGGACACCACCTTTAAGCGGTCAATACAAAGCATACAATATTGGTCGTTAAATTGTATAAAGAACCTACAAGTAACGAACTGTGGTATTTTTCTAAAGGTAAATCCGAAATTTTGGTCTTTCTGTGTTCAAGTCAAATATCAATACATTTAACTGATGAAAACCTTATGACTCGTGTTTGCTTAAACGTCTGAGTCCTCGCTTTAAGAGCGCAATTCGCTTGCAACTTGATTGTCTAGAATTGTAATGATGTTGGAAGTACACATACATTTTGAAGTTTTGTTATACCATGGCTTACAAAACAACACAACCATACATTTGGAAGGCTCTCTTTATATGCGGTTTTGGATTGCTTTCAATATTATTCAATATATATTCATTACAACCCACATTTTCAGTATAACCTAAAATTGTATTCGATCGACGCACTACTGACTACTTTGTTGAATAATTAATTCCCTCGTATTATGTATGGTACACATCAATAACAGTAAAATACTTTTATCGTAATAATCGGTTACATGTCAAAACCCATGTTTTAGCATATATTCGTAAATGCTAATATGCTATTTTGTATTGCATTGTAGATTGTTGTTTTAAGCCTACAATGTAACTCTTATTTTATACACTAAATGGCAAGTGTATGTAAATTAATTGGCTCATCAATTAAGATATTTTAATGACATTAGAAAATAAAACACTGATTTTACATTATATAAGGCGTTTATATCGTGATGTTGATTTGGAGCATCATTTTCATCGGACTTCATTTGGTTTTATCAACGCGCAAAACTACGTGTACTTAACTTGCGAACTATCGCTATCTTTAAATTTGCATATAGAGTATTTTTTCTTGTGTGTTGCGTTCAACAAGAGCCAGTAGGTTTGCTTCAATACAGACTTAATTTGAAATTGTGAATTGCATTCTGGTACTGATGGGACTATATTACATATTTATTTAATGCGAATGTCATGTTTTTAAGGAAAAACAAACATTTTTTTTAATCAATCGATACAGAACGTGTATCCTTTAAAAAAAAAATCAGATAAAAACCGGATCTATGTTTGGTAAAGTTCAGCTTTAATAATCAAGGTATTTGTATCAAAATTGAACATTTAACAACATTAAAATGTTTTACAGAGTTCATTAGCCATCGAAACGCAGTAGGCTTTTATCGCCGTTTTATTTTAACATTTATATACAAAAACAAGAGGTAAAAACGCAATACGAAATACAACAAAACAAAATACTCCATACACTCTATCAGGAGCTGATTTCTCTTCTCTTTATCTTCATTTATTACAGAACACCAACTGTAAAAATACAATTAATACAACTTAAATAACAGCATTAAAAGGTCAATGCAAAGTATTGGGCACTTAAACCAACCCTCACATTTACCACAGAATCACAAACCAAACGCGCGTCTATAACAATCTCAATAAAATGTACCTATTTAGACATAAGATTTAAACATGAATGCCAAAGCGTGATTTAAGATTAAGAATCTGTTGACACGATACGGGAAACTGTTTAAGTGTATTAATATATAAAACATGAAGTTCATCTATACAATTGACTAAAAATCATAAATTCAACACCAATTAATCACTCACAACTTCTGTTGTGGTATTTGACTGTCAAGGAATAAGCTGTTCGTACGGTTGCTGAAAACTGACGCCTGGTGGCAATGTTCTTTTGGGTGTGGCTGTGACGTTCGATAACAAGGCTGACCTTCGTGAAAGAACGGAGACACATCTTGCTGGTATCCGGGAGGAGATTGGAACCCAGGTTGAAAACCCGGCTGAACCGAGAACCCCATGGATTGGCGAACTCTATATCCAGATGTACGTGAGTGGCATGTGTGTTGTGTGGCTTGAAAACTATATCCAGAAAAAAACGTTGTCGTTTGCCTATCAAGGAGTATAATCTTTACTGCACTCATCATGCGATGGCGGGGGAGTTGATGGAACATCTTGAATAAGGATTCATGTTGTTTCCGTAAATTATGGTATCATTGTAAATGTTATCAATAAATAACCTGCATTGTCAGGTTATATAGATTAAAACTAGAAATAAATGTCAAGAATTGTTCTGATTATTATAATGTTTAAACGTAGATCCTTTTGACTTTTTGCAAAAAAGTTTCTTTCATAAAGAAAATGGTATTGATTGTTAAGCGTTGCGTTCTTGATTACAACAGGTGACGGTTGATGTTCTGGCGCAAATTTCATCGCAACTCTGCTTAGTCATACGGTTATTTATACCATATCGATTAGAGAAAATCCATGACTGCAGACATAATGTAAAGCTGCATCTAAAATTTCAAGTATAGCACGATATTGCAAAAAATATACGTGCCACCTTCCATGATATTATTCATTACCTCTATACGTGTATACTGTTTTAAGAAATTTTCAATTACAACTACAAACCCATGAATTTGGAATTCAGGTTTTAATATAAAGTGTCTGCTGATCTTAAGCTTAGATATTATTATGATATAAATGCGGAGCAATAGAGTGTGCAGTATTCCATGCTTCACTATTGCATATAGAGAATAACATATGAGAAAAAAGTGCGTGACTTGTTGATACGTAGTTCAAGGAGATTTTTCTAGCGCCAAACGTATTTAACTCAATATAGGTCCCTTATTCGTGAACGGATTCTGTTAAAATTCAACCAAGAATAATTCAACAAATATCTGATAATTCATGTAAATTTATTTGACGTTGAGAAACAAAATATATAACATAAGTTTTTTAACGAGTTAAAAACATCCGTTCAATATTCTCAAAATCGTTCAACGTGAAATAATAACAATGTGAAACGTCAGGAATATCACTAATTCGAGTGACCAATATCTTTTGTGTTATCCCATTGGTCCAACAACGTGTACATTTCTCTTTCGTATTGAAGCCACATAGTAAAGAACAACACGTTGAGGAATGTTTCGCTACTCTTCCACAAGGGCCTGTTCTACATTTGTAATTCACGCAGATTGAGACTTACGCAATACTTTTTTAAACATGAATATATCAGTTATGAGTAAAGTTTTTTATTTAAAATTGTATATGTGATCATTTGAATACATTTGGTGCAATCTCACGATAACATCGTTCATCCATGACGTTCGGACGCTTTAGCAAATGGGGAAGGTAGCCAAGTGTGCGGTTGCACTCCTGAGTATTTATATGGGTCATATGGCTGTTTTTTAATTAAAAATTAAAAAATAATTAATGTTATGTTTTTTATGGTGTAAGAACCCATCTAAAATGATGAAATTAAAATAAAATCAAAATTATATTGCGTTTCAATATTTCCACGTAGCAAAAGATGAAACCGTACCTACCCTATAATGCCTATATGAGAGTGGTTCTTGTTGACGTTAGCTTGTATTGGTTGATAAATGAAGTTCAAATATTGACTTTTAATAAATCTAAACAGCTAGTTCTATTTTCTCTTTTATATTATACAATCATGAAAATACAAATAACTGCGAAATATATATTGCCAAAACTACGCTAAAAATGATTTATCTGCAGAAGTTATCTGGAGACGACCAGTCACACATATTGATTAACATTTTGCGACATTTGGTTAAAGATCATCGATCTAGGAACAACTCAGCCAGTTTCGGATTATATCATCAGAATGTTTTAAAATAATGTTTAAAGAAACATAAAACAACAGACGACGAGCGGTGTCTGACCTCATGAGCTCACCATCGGTCTTCGTGCAATGTTGATGTCAATGAATTTACGCTGACATAGTGACCTTGTGATTTTTTTGGGTGGGAATCAGTCTCGATCTCGGCCAATATAGTACTGGGACAAATGCCTAAATAAAGTGTCCTAAAGATGGGACAATTAATATTGCCTCTAGAGTGTTCACAACGTAAATATGTCAGCAAGATGGTCAAAAGGCGATCATGAGCACTTTGTGCTACTATGAGCTAGACAAAAGGCCTAAATGCCCTAGGTAGCTCACAGGAAAATTAAACAAACTTGACTGTTATATGCATATTGTGTTAGGTGTGTATTAAAACTATGGATTGTTTGTATGATTTTACTCTGTATGACAACGATTTGATTTGTTCCGGAACAGTATAAAAGTAAATGAAAAGTTTTACTCTATCTTTGTACATAGGATCAAAATAATTTTAGGAGGTAAACATAGTGAGTTTAAATGGTCAACCTCAAAACTAAAAGTAACAAAATTGCGACCACGGATTGTCAATATCGAGTGTGCCCTCCATTGGCAGCAATTACGTCTTGGCACCTTGCTCTCATTGAGACAATGTAATTTCGTATCTCACGTTAGTTTATATCGGCCCAAACCTGCATTACGTCACGTGATACGTCCTGTAAGGTGTTTTGTTGTGGCAGCTCCCAGACCCTTCTCTTTAGTAATGCCCATTAGTGTTCGATGGGGTTCATATCCGGACTTTTCGCTGCCCATGGAAGAATACGGACGTTATTCTTTGCAAGCATGTCCCGTGTTGCCCTTGCAGTATGGCACGTAGCAATATCCTGTGCTAAAACCATCCCTCTATTCGCTCGAATGTGGGGTAGAACGTAAGGTTGAATGATATCGTTTTGGTATTTTAGGGCATTAAGACTACCATTAACCTGCACTAGTGGGGTCTTTGTATGCAAAGAAATTCCAACCCACAGCATTATAGAACCACCACCGAAACGATCCACAACAGTCCAACAAACAATTATCGTGGTTTCTTTCTTCCCGGCGACGATATATCCGTATACGGCCACCAGCTCCACGTAGCTTTACTCTTACCTCATCAACAAAAAGGACATTTGCCCAATCGGCTCTTGAATACCTCTGATATCGCATTGCCCAAACTAGACGACTCTTCGATGTCTAGGGGTGAGTATAGGGACCTTACGAGGGCGTCGAGAGCGTATTCCAGCGGCTCTGAGGCGATTCCTTACAGTATGTGGACGATTGTTCATTGCGTTATTTTGCCTTGCAGTTTCTGTAGCAAGTAAAAATATGTTACGTAAATGTGTTAGTACAATGTACCTGTCCTGGCAATGAGTTGTAACTTTCCGGCGAGGACGGCCATGAATGTTAGCAACACTTCCGGTTCGTTGAAATTTTGTCCAAAGCACACTGATAGTCGATTTGCTCCTGTTTAAGTCTCTAGAAACCTGAAAACATATGAAATATACTAAACACCATGATTAAACCATAAAAAGTGTCTCAATTGACGAATTTTATTCAATATTCGTTGATTAATGTTAACGAGCAACGTACCTGTCTTATGGATGTACCACTCTGTAGCATTCCAATGGCTTTGCCACGTTCCTCCATAGACATTCTAGCCATAGTGCTGTGTTTTTTGGAACCCGCTGACAACTTCAGTAGAGTTAGGATGTGGTGTGTAACAATTCAAATGTGCGCACGTGATTTTCGCGCACAAAGTCGGATTCGAACCCTCCTATCCGCACGACCATTACGCACTACCGCAAACATGTGATTTTAGTATTTTTCGATACACAATAAGGTTGAGCAAAGAGTTTTGTAATTTGGTTATTTTTCATGAAACCGTTTTCAAAATAAATAATGTCAAAAAGTGGTCGGTTATAACTTGTATTGATTGTAAAATGACAAGTAAGAACAACACAAGCATAAAAAAGCAAGAAACACGCACTGAATACTCTTTTTTGGTGTTGCAAGACATTTTTAAATCGAGTAGTGTTTCCAGGTCAAAGATGTGCGGAGTGAATGTATTCATAGACCGTTTCATCAATATTCTAGCGGGCATTGAATGCTGCTGCGATAATCAATAATGTACAATAACAGACGGGACGTGTTGTCTAATTGTACGTATAAAACAAAAGCTCAATGCCAATAGTGTCTGAACAAGCATTTTATTAAAGTAACGCATACGCTAAACCTGTAGACATTCTCAAGTGCCGATATGTTTTTGAGACCTGTTCCTTCAATGAGGGATCATATGTCCCTCAGCAAGTTAATGAGTGTATGAAAACACCCAAACACCAGAGGAATCTTTTTCAGTCAACTACTTTGTGACGCATCAATGATGCTTTCGACAGCCTTCCGATACAAGGTTTGGTCAAACGTTCCAATGGTGGGAAGGTTTTGCTCCATGGCAATGTTGCAATCAGATTGCACGTTTTTCCTATGAGAATATATTAATCATAGGCAAGAATTCGACTGAAGACTTCCATGGTGTTGGCTTCCCTGATGCAAAATATGCATAATTACAATCGGTGTTGCCTGCCTGAAGCTTAAGGAGACTTCCAACAAAATATCGACCTCTTGTGATAATATTGTGGTCAACATTATCGGCGGCGTACTAAAAGAAATCTCCAACAAACTTTATCACTACCTAGAAAATTAGGTTCCACAAAATCCACTGCATTTTTCTCAAATCTCAAAACGTCTGTAAATGGACCCAATATACTGGCATGCTTGACAAACCCCTTAAAATACAAGTATGAGGCTGTGTTTAGCTTACGCAGGTCTGATATATTTGTACAATGGTAGCCTGTATTCATATTTTGTTGTTTATGACGCCTGAGCTTCAATATTGGAAATTGGTTTACAAGGTTTTACTAGAGATTAAAGGGATCTTTTCACGCTTTGGTAAATTGACAAATTGAAAAAAGTTGTCTCAGATTCGCAAATTTTCGTTTTGGTTATGATATTTGTGAGGAAACAGTTATACTGAACATTTACCATGGTCTAATATAGCCATTATATGCATCTTTTGACGATTTTAAAACCTAAAAATTATAAAGCGTTGCAACGCGAAACGATTGAATAATTTGGAGAGTTCTGTTTTTGTCGTTAAATTTTGTGAAACTACAAAGATTGCTTATATAACGTATAAAATACGTCAAATATGTGTACTTGGCGAAATAGCTCAGTAGGCTAAAGCGTTTTTACTTCAGGACTCTGGCAGGACTCCAGGGGTCACTGGTTCGAAACCTGCTCCGGGCAATGTTCTTTTCCTTTTTTTAATTTTATTCTTGATTTTTTACTGGAGCTTTTACGATCCAATGTTTACATTTATCGATATAAAGCATTTAATGAATAAGTTAAAAAATGCCAAAATCTGTGAAAAGGCCCCTTTAATATTAAAAACAAAACATTAAAAAGATATTTTTTATAAAATGACAAAAAAGAATAACGCATTTGAGTCAATATTTATGCGCTTTTGGTCACTGTATTAATGGTCATTTGGACTTCATGTTGGATTTCTATGTTACGTAATAGACTAACATATTTTTTAAATATCTAAATGTGTTCTCAACCTTAGTGAAGACACCAAAATAATTAAATTTGATGAGATGGTCACATGGAAATCATCATTAATAGGCGTTGGCGGCAATCTTAGACGTCATCTTAAACAAAAAATTTCCGGTTAGCCGATTTCGGTAAACTTTAGATATGTTACAAGGGACATTGCACCCTACCATGATCAGTTTAAATACATTTTGTATCAATTTTCGGGGGAATAGGTGGTATTTCATATAATGACCCGACTAATCATATAAACATGCGTTGTCAAAAACCAATTATATAAATCATTTGTCATAATATGCCTACCTTTTTGCTGAGCATACTATCGTAATGGGTCTCATGATTCTAAATATCTTTCAAAATAGTTTCTGATATCATTCTTTCCTGTGATCCTTACTTGATGGTGTTGTCATTATTATTTCTTACCCCGTGCGTTATAACTTAGAGAATCATCAAGATGATTTTATACCTACTCAGATAGACTGAAATACAGTTGGAAGTTAATGGTGTTCTCTACCGGAGTTTTGCATTCTGACTAGATTTATTCCATTTAACAAGCACCAGTTTAATGGAAGAGTGAATATTTTATCAACGTATAATCCTTTTTTGAAGATGGTAGCATTTCAGAACACTACTATTCGGTATAGCTGAAGTTTAACCGTAAATGGACCGTCACTTACGACGAAAAAATAATAGTTTTAAAATACCGTATTGTTTTTACAGTTATTAGTTTAAATTGTAAAAAATACGGTATTTTAAAACTTTTTTTTTCGTCGTTTGTGGTTGACGGTCCCTCGCTTTTGACTTATGGCCTGAATCTTGTGAGCAACACTATGTCTTAACATACCAATCACTTTTGCTTAATCGAATCAGCGTATGCTTGACAACGTTATGCTACGAAGTGCCTGGAGTGATTGCCTTATATCGGATGATCATTCAGTCTGTACAATCTTCTGCCAATTAACTAATGGTGAGCGAGCCAAGTTATATTGTATGTTCCCGTATGTTTGAACGCCTGAGGTACAATAACACAATCGGAAATGTGAAAAAAAAAACATACGAACTTGTATCACATATACTATATGTAAACACTATTACAATAATGCGCGTGAAAATGAACAAAACAAGCACGAATAGTTACTATTTAATCAATCCAAATGTTTGTTTTTCAGTAAAGCTAGGTTGACCGCAGAACGGCAACGAGTGTGATGACTAGAATGATGCCGACGCCAGCGACGACACTTGCAATAATCAGGCCTCTTGCGGCGTTAGCGTTAAACTTTGCACCGGTCATGTTGCCAGACATCGCCATCCGGTTTGCCTGTGGTTGAAAAGTATTTTTTCTCTCACAGATTTCTCCCAATATAGGCATTGAATAAATTCTATACACGCATACATTTAAGATATGTACTTTGTAAAGACCATCTCAACGATGTTACAAAATAATAAAATTCATGACAAATAATTATCATCTTAGCTTTGCAGTTTTTGAGGAAAAAGCTTTTTTTTCCAATTTATGTATGCATAAAAAACAACGAAGTGATCTCTACATCAAAACATTAAACTCGTTTTGCTGTGATTAACTACATATAATACTGGTACGATTGAAACAAAATGTGACAGATGATTAACTAGGGATTATATTATGTTCGTTCAAATGTTAAAAAAAGAGAAATCGTTTTAATGAACAGTCCAACCAACGCAAGGTCGGACGAAAAAAGGATGACGAACAAAAACTGACCTAGCGAAGCAATTTGTCGCCAGATGAGCTGAACATCTTATCTTGTCGATCGAAGTTCAAATTTATTCACTGACGTTCTTAACAACTGTAATGCCTCGGTCACACTGTCACGAATCAGAGCTACGAACGAGCTACGAATACTTTTCGGCACAGTTCGTAGCTATCCTTACTGGACCATGGCTCTCCGTACTTGATCCGTGATCAGTCGTAGTAGTTTTTGGATGTCCGTAGCGACTCTTGACAAATTTTGAACATGTTCAAAAAATTGCTATGAATTTATCGACCGTAGCGTATCCGTAGCAGTCCGTACTAAACCGTACTGATCCGTACTAGTTCGTAACGACACCGTAGTCGTCCGTACCTTTTCGTAGGCCCAAAAAAGTTCAAGGACTTCTACGGATTGATACGAAGAAGTACGGAGCGGTACGGTTACGCTACGTATTAGCTACGATTATTCCACGGATATACTACGGAAAGCCACGGTTCTAGTACGTTGTACTACGGATAGGCAGGAATTTGCACGCTCTTGTACGATGTACTTCATTTCAGCACGGAACAGTACGGACATGTACGGTCAACTACAATAACTTGCTACTGAAATACATCATTGAAATTATAAAGCAACCGTACATGCATTTGTTGAGTTCACAATCATGAACCGCCAGCAAATTGCGTTTGCAATAAATTTGTTACACTTGGATATTGATATGGCACAAAATGCAGAGGCCGTAGTCGAGCTGCTTGACAATATGCACAGATGTAATAATGATTCAATATCGTATAACTAGTATAGCTTTGTGCTAAAGGTTACGTATTTTGAAAATATTAGAATTTGAATTTACTAGTAATACATTTTTTTAGTTACAGGTAAGTGTCTGCCTCATATGCCTTTTTAATATTGCTCTTACTTTTACGTGATTTAATAATTGTTAAATTAATAGCCGACATAATAAAATACAAAATTAATCATACTTTCCTAAGCATAATCTATATTTGTACATCAATAACTACATACTTTATCAGGTCAGAGAAGAAAAAGGAGGTGGTGGATAAGAGACTGGCTTATAAGACGACCCGGCTCTTGGTTTTGAATGGAGAGGTAGACTTCCCCAGACACGGCTGATTCCATTATTTCTGTTTCGCGCTGTTGCTGTCGCTTGCATGTTGTCTTTTTTGGAGGCATTCTGTGAATGGCAATATAAGAGGCTGTGGGCGCAATTTTCAATCGTAGTTCGTTCCTACCTGTCCGTACCAGTCCGTCGCAATTCCCACTGCTTCGTAGCTGACCGTTCTAGTTCGTACTAACCCGTACTAGACCGTAGCGGATCCGTAGTAAGAACGTACTGATTCGCGTAGCATCGTACTAAATCGTACCAGACCGTAGCGGATTCGTAGTTTGATCGAACCGATTCGTGGCGCTCCGTACTAAATCGCTTCGATCAGTAGCAGTCCGTACCGTTCCTTGTTCATTTTCTAACATTTTGATGGTAGATTCGTTGTGCTCCGTACTGAAATCGTAGCGGCCTACGGATTTTGACAATTTCGTTGTCACTCGTAGCCGATTGAATCGTAGCTCATTCTTAGCTCTGATTCGTGACAGTGTGACCGAGGCATAACATTTTTTCATGACACAACATCAGACACGAACTATTCTTTGTCATTTAAAATCATATGTTCGCTAGTCAAAACCACGAGAAAACTACATGTGGACTTTTTGTAAAGATTATAATAAAAACACGCTGTTAATTCTTACGTCATGTGCGTAGATGATGGCGGTAAACCCAAGAGGACAAAAGCAAAACATGCATGCTAGGATGGCGGGAATCATGTAGTCTGGAGGCCGAGTGGTGGTCGCCACATTCATTGGCTGCTGAACAGGCTGTGTGTGTGTGACGACCTGAAACGACATCTCGTATGAGCAGCTTTTGATAAGTAATCATAGGGTATGTAACATGACATGTACCAGACGTTATGAATGCCAGGAATTAAACAAATAAATACACTGGTACTAATTGTTACATGCGGAACGGAATATAAGAAAATCTGCGCTCAGACGACTCTTTGTTTTCACCAACCTATGTGGGATTAACCCTTGAAATTTAGAGCCGCCATTAACAATTGAACACAACACAATCTGTGTTGTATGTACATGAAGGATGTTGCTCGTGCTTGTCGTTTCTTACTTGCGAAGACACGCGTTTTCTAGATAAGAAAGATAGTGACAATATTATCATGAGTGAGTGTCAAAATCAATTACTAAATAAGGGGATAGGTTTTTAATGTATAACTGTAAAGAAATTAAATAGAGGGAGTAATCACGTATCAAGATAGCGACGTCCTTGTCGAAACAGGTATTTTCGCCGTTTACCCTTTATTACTTTGTCTTACTTTAAAATGCCGCTCACTTTCCAGAAAAAAACAGTAAGAAAGCAAGTAGCGTTTATTTCGTATTAATATTCGCTTTATATCTTGACTTAACTCGCAACGAATGTTCTTAGCTGAAGCTATCATTTTGTAAAAAAAAGTTCGTAATTTTAAATTGTTTTATATAAAATAAATAAAATCAATTAACGGTATAAAATATACGCCTCTCGACATGGACGTTGCCATCTTGATCGTCACGTGATTACCCCTTCTGTTATAGTCCATCTGTAAATGATATATCTATTAAGAGATGCATGTACAGAAATTTATCAAACGAAGTGTAAGAAAAATGCTTATTATGTGTATGTGGTTTTGTATGTTGTTTTTTGTGGTTATTATTATCAACATAGAAAAAAGAAACGGCTGCTTAACTTTTTACGGCCTCTAAAGACAGACACATGGCAACTCATTTCTACAAAGACATTCTTAAGTCTTATTAAAATTGTCATTTATTGACTGAAAATCATAAATATAACACCAATCAATTACTCACAACTTGTGTTGTATTATATGGCTGTCCAGGAATAAGCTGTTCGCAAGTCTGCTGAAAACTGTATGACACCTGGGGGTAAGGTCTGTTTTGGTGTGGCTGTGGCATTGGGTACTGAGGCTGACCTTGGTAAAAGAACGGGGGCGCACCTTGCTGAAAACCGGTCGAAACTTGGAAGCCAGATTGAAAACCCGGCTGAACCAAGAACTCCGTTGATTGGACACCTGTATATCCGGATGTAGCTGCGTGGTCTGTGGGTTGGGTGCCCGGATATCCAGAAGGAACTGTTTTGTTTTCTTGACGTGGAGGGTAATCTTTACTGCACTCATCGTATGATGGTGGTGGTGGGAGTAATGGCAAATCTTCAATAAGGATGCATGTTATGTTCGTAAATCGTTGTATCATACTAAGTGT